>NC_050573.1:341426724-341459224 GCF_011100635.1 Trichosurus vulpecula
GAAAATTTCAAGTTCCATAATGAAAAAAAAATCAAAGTAGATTACACAAATCCATCCATTCTACTTATCTACCTTTAAAAAATAACTAATTCACATCTTATTACAGAAGGAGAGGTTCTTTATTATCTTCAGATGATTTGAATATCCTTATGGCTTTAACTCAAATAAGAACTAGTGTTTTGTTCAATGTTTTTTTTTTCTTTAAATTTCTGGAACTCGTATAGCCATTATGAGTTGAAGCAGCCAACAGAATTAGATAAGATTGATTTGTATTTTCTTTAGTTGTTTTAGCCTACTTTGTCTTTGTAATGATATAATAGCATTGACAATAAGATAAATGATGATCTTATACAGTTAGGAATTAGGGGGAGAATTCAACTAGGAATCAAGATCTGTGTGATTCTGGAAGTGCTACTCATTATATCTTTATTCTCTGAGAAGGAACAAACTTTTCTTCTAGTCAGCCACAATGAATTGGTCCATATTTTAATTTTGCTTTCCACATTTATTGTTGTTGCTTTTTTTTTCTTCCCCAGAATGGCTACCTTGCAAGATTGGTCTCATTTAGTAAAATAAAAGACATATTGGTATGTATTTTAATCATTCCGTTTTACTTTTCCCTATATCTTCAAACCACTAGTCTTGTCCCCTGGACATCTCATTACCTAAGGCATTCTCTTTCAAGTCCAATGCTCTAATACTGCTCTCCAAGGCCTATTGCTGTGATGTACATTCTTCCACATTTACCTGTTTTGTTTCTTATTTTCCTCAAGGCCCTTTTAGCTTTTCTTTTAAAGTGACAAGTAGGATAAATGGGATTGAATTGAGATATTACACAACCTAGTTCTTTAGTCAATCATTGGATCATGAATTTAGAGCTAAAAGGCACCTTAGAAGATCATCTTGTATAACTCTTTTCTTTTACAGATGAGGAAACGGAGGAATATGATACATGAATTAATATTCCCAAGGTAACACAAAGTAGTTTGCATGGTAAAGTCAAGATTTGAACCCAAGTCCTCTGGCTTTAAATCCAGTATTTATGTCACTGCTTTCTTTTCCCTTACTTTTATTGTTGTATGAAACATTATTGCTTCTCAATTTCAAGTCAGGGGAGAGAAAAAATTGTTGTAGGTCAGACTGGGCTTTTAAATCATGCTGACATTTCATAGATATTTGTCTTCTGTGGTGTGAAGGTCAAGTAGAAACTTGAAATGGACTCCTGTATAATCAAGTTTTGTGTGATGAAAAGAAAGTTAGATTGGGAAATTAGGGTATCAAGCCTCAATCTGTTGGCAATAGACATTAGCTAAATAATAGATGTATTGCCTGGGTGACATGATGTAAAGCATATGATCATAGATTTGTTGGTTCTTGTATTCCATCATTTTTGAAGAGGATCAAAACCATCATTGAGTGGTCTTGATTTAAATGTGAATTGGATTTAGGTTAGTAGAGTTGGACCAAATCATCAATCTCACTCTCTCTTCCAGAGTCATCAAAGTCTAGCTGTAGGACAAAAATCAAGATGACTGCCCCTGGCCCAGGATAAAGTGGGTAACCTTGATGTCTTTGATGTCTGACCAAACTCTAAGAGCTCCACAGCATCTATTTCAGACACCTTCACGTCCATTGGAACAAATTGTTCTCATTTCCTAGTTCTACTGGGAGAGTCCTTCACATACTTGGAGATGACATTCCCCTAACACACTGACACCTTCAAGGCCTATCAGTTACTCTCAACCTGGTTTAGTTTGTGTGCCTACATGGTTTTACTGGGGTATAGCTTCTGAGCATGCTATAGCTTCTTGGAGCTACAGGTGAGAGTTGTGGACCCCACAGTTGGATGAACAATATTGAAAGGCAATCACAAAGTCCTCATACCAGAGATGTTCATCACCCTGAACAGTCCATACACCCCAAATATCTATGGCTATACAACCCTAAACAGGCTCAATCTTGGATGACCTCAGAAGCCAAGCAGGTTTGCGCCTGGGAGAACATCTGGGAATACCAAACATAGAATTAGAGCAAGAAGGGATTTTAGAGGTACTCTAATTCAACATACATGACAGATAATTGGCACAGTGGATTGAGTTCCAAATCTGGAGTCAGGAAAACTCATCCTCCCAAGTTCAAATCTGGCCTCAGACACTTACCAGCTGTGTGACCCTGGGAAAGTCACTTAGCCTGTTTGCCTCAGTTTCTTCATCTGTAAAATGAGTTGGAGAAGGAAATGGCAAATCACTCCAATATCTTTGCTAAGAAAACCCTAACTGGAATGACAAATAGTTAGACACAACTGAAAATGAACAACAATGACAGGTTCAACACACACAATTTAAATATGAGGAAGCTGAGGTCTATAACAGTTAAACAATTTGAGCACGGTAATGTAAATAACTCCAGTATGAGCCCAGATACTAAGTGTACAAGTCCAGTGTTTATTTTTTTCAAAGATGAGCCACAATTCTCACAAAAAAATTAGATTATGATGACAATGTTATGATTGCTTTCTGGCATAAGTAAATAAAAATTTATTCATAAATAGTTAAAATATGAAAAAGGGGTTAAGTACTAAATTATCCTCCTTGTATTTGAAATTAAATTTTCAATAAAATGCCTTTTAAAAATTGGAAAGGTGCAATGTAGCATAGTAATTCTAGAAAAAAAATCTCTCTCTCTATTTTGGAAAATGCAGTTATTTAGAATTTCCTCAAACCTACAAGATCTACATAAAGAATACTTTTTAATCCCTTCTTGTATACATTAATATCTACTATTGAAACTAGAAATAGAGGAAATCCAAGTGGTAAATAAGTTTAAAAGTTAGGTTCTCCTGAGAATATATTTTTTGAATAAATATCATAAGTGAATTACATACTCAGGTAAATTCTAGTCACCTATCATGGACCCAATGAGTTAAACACAGTGAAAGGAGTGATAGAATAAATGATTTTGAAAGTCCTTTCAAACTGTAAGTTATGATCTTTAAGTACATTTTAATTGTCTATGGATGAATTAGTGAGGAAATCTCCATTGCAAAAGTAGTGCTCCGTAGCATAGCCAAAGAGATATAGTTGCTGAGGATGGTCAGGACAGAAATCTCCAATCTTTACACAAGATTATACAGACATATCTGATTAAGAAACCCACTCTCTGATTCTAACATGTAAAAGCCAGCTGGAGTGTATTCCTGGGAGGAAAAGTACCAGGCCACTGAGGCTGCTATATTACTATTGGAATAAGTAGTCAGGTTGCCTACTACAGTTATCACAGCTGCACCAGTTAACAGTGTGTAGTCCAAGGTTGTTGTCAATTGTAGTCTCTATCTTGGGGCAGCTAGATGGGCCTGGAGTTAAGAAGATTTGAGTCTAAATCTGGCCTCAGATACTAGTTGTGTGACCCTGGGTAGATCACTTAACTTCTGTCTGCCTTAATCCACTGGAGAAAGAAATGGTAATCCATTCCAATATCCTTGCCATGAAAATATGATCCATAGGGGCATGAAGAGTTGTACATGACTGAATGATTAAACAACAAAAGTATCTACTACTGCCCAGGAGCTGTAGCATACCATTCCTCTTTCAAGTTGGTTTATTCCAGTCAGTATTCCTACTAGTAGAGGGAGGACACTTGATGAAATCATACAGTCACATTCATCATAGCTTGTCCATTTAAAAATTTCCTTTCATTTTCTAAAGAAGGGAATTGTTGAGGTCGTAGACATCAGCTGCTGCAATGATCTTGTTGTTGTTAAGAGACAACTTCCACCTCTTTCTTCTTCTCCCTTTTTCTTCTACACAATCTCTCAAGTTCCAGCTGAAACTGTGCTTCAAAAACTTCATAACTTTTTCCAAATCCCATACAAGAGCTGATTTTGAGTTCATCTTCCTTCTTCCCAAACTGCAAAGAACTACAAATCTCAGGGGTTTTTGTAGCCAACCAGTGCCCTGCCAGGGTGGGGTTGTTATAATCATTTATGTGTTATCTGTCTCCTTAGAGTGAGAGCTCCATGAAGGAATGGATGTTTACAATGTTTAACATAATACCTGGTGCATAGTATGTGCTTAATAAATTCTAATTGAGTGGTTGATGGACTGAGAGAAGCACTGAAGCAGGGGAATGCCTGGGACAACAGTCCTGGAGTATCTTGAATATATGCATGGGGACTGAGAGGTAAATACTAGAGAAACAATAGTAGAGGAAATGCCCCTGGAAGCATCCAGGAAAAATGTATCAATATGCCAGCAGAGAAAAAGTTGTAGAGAATCATGTACCAAAGGCAGAGATGGAGAGTATGCTGTTTTTCAATGGCTCTCAAGTTGATGATTCTTATATTTCAACTTCTCTGTCATTTATTTTCCTGAGTCATAAGTATTTTCCAAATCTTTTCTTCTTAAGAGACCATGAACTTTTTTTTTGTTTTAAAGCTACTTTCTCTAAGACAAATATGGTTATCTATCACACTGCTAATCTCTGTGTTTCATTACTCCAATGCAGCAAAGAAAGGAATGGTTGGAGGAAGACGTTCAAAAGGAGAAATACAGAATTTTCATGATTATACTATGGAATTCATCAAAGTTAATCATAGCTGGAGGCTAGTACTGAATAAAAGGGACAAAGCTGAGATTTAGATCATTCCTAAACAATAAGTTTAATTGCTTTTGGTGGGGGAGACTGTGGCAGTTATGGTAGGTGAGATTTTAGGTCGTTTTTTTTTTCCATTTTCTTTACACTGCTGATTTGAAATAAAGACCATTTTTTGTTTGTTTGTTTTTTTCTGACACATGGTGACTAAAGGGCTGGGTACCACAAAGATTTGTGTCCATAAGGAAGGAGTGAATAGTAATCTTCATTACCACATCAACTTGCTGCCCCCACTGCTGTTACACAGAACACTTTGATGGGCTTTTGGAACAGCAGACCTTGATAGCCACATAATTGAATTGATTAACTTGAAAAGGAAGATTTGAGGCTATGGTGAGGTTTCCATATCCATTTACAAACACCATGAAGTCCACTTTTTGTTCTGGTGGTTGTTTGTTCAGTCAAACACTTTGTCAGCTTCCTTTCATTTTGCGAACAAACTTCATTTTGTAAATCATCTAAAGGAATCATGTGCCATATGGTATCATAAAGCAGTCAAATAGGAAAGGTCTAAAAACCCCATAATACTAAGAATGAGCATATATTTAAGGTCTCCATCATAGTTTATAAGAAAATGCTATATTTTATTTTAAAAATGGGGATTCAATCTTGAAATGTGACCAGGAATTTTAAATTATTTGATATTTCAGAGAATTTTGAAACAACACACAAAATACTTTTGCTCTTATTGTAAATTCTACTGAGCTCCAAATTTACTATAGGTATAATTGTTTAATCCAAAGTTACTACATCCACTAATGAAAATATTGTTGGTTTTCTCAGTAGACACTGAAAATACAGTCTGTTAAGACATACAGGGACATGGCTTACTTTTTCAAAAACTAGGAATGTAACTTTTTCTCTTTAATCATCAATGTGATGTAAAAAAGCAGGGCCTTAGGTTTAAAGAAAATCTGTGAAGGTTGCATATATAAATATATAGATAGACAGATAGATAGATATAGATATAGATATAGATATAGATATAGATATAGATATGTATGTATATGTATATAATTTTATATATGGTATATATATGCAAGCTGATCACCAGTTAATCCTATTTTAGCCACAGTAACTCATGAAGACTCTCAAGTAATAATTCCAATGATTATGACATGCATTAATGTAGGAAAGACCCGTACCAACAAAAGCATGTGCCCTCAAAATAAATAAATTAAATATCTAAATATATATACACACACACACATATACATCTATATATACATATACATATTTATGTGTATATATATATATATGTATATATATATATATTTATTTTCATGTCTCACTGGTTAATTTAATTCAATTCATTAAGAGTTATTCAGTGCCTCCTGTATGACAAGTAATGTCCTCAGAGCTGGGGATTCAGATAACAAAGAGAATGTCCTTGCACTCGAGGAACTTAAAACCCAATGGGTAACTAGCTACAAAAGGATGCTGACAAGTGGAAAGCAGTGGGCACCAGAGAGTACTCAGAATAGAAGGATGATGTTTGTGGAGTCTGTGGAGTTGAAACCACGTTGAGCTGCTGATGATAAGTGAAAATCTACTTGGAAATGTTCAGGTACCCATTCTCTAAAAAGAAAGGCTTTGGGAGGAGGTTAGTGCTCTACCCTCCAGGCCCCCAAGCATAGGAGAAAGGCCACTGAGGAAGTTGGCTAATCATAATGTTCGACAGAGAGCCATTTCACATTGGAGAAAAATAAAACAAGTGGGAAACTTGAATAAATAAAAACTCTAAAAGTTACAGAAAATAATGGAAAAAAAGTAGGAATAGCATTTTTAGACTTCACATGATACAGTAATCATCAGAATTGTTCAATATGAAAAAATATATAAAAGTATATCAGAATAGATTTGATGAAGAAATCAGAAAAAAATCATCCATCCATTATGTAATAAAACCTAAAATATAAGTAGTTTGACAAAGAAATTTCTTCATACTAAGAACTACATGTGGAAAAACAACCCAAAAGCAATCTAACTAAAAGTATTTTAGAGAGGCATTTTATAAATCATAACACAATAGGTTCTGGGTGGAAGCTAGCAAAATATTAAACATTAGATTATTTTAAAAATAAAACAGAGAAATAGCTAAAAGGTATCATTCAGAACAATACGTGGGGGATTTTTTTAAACCACAAAACTGTTAGAAGAGATTAGAAAAAGATGAAATAAATAATTCTGACTTTGAAGACACAAAGTCTGAACAAGAACAAAATGAATATTATTAGTATAAGAAGGGAAAGAGGCAATGAGGGAAAATATTAACCTTAAATATTTTTAAGAAGGATCTGATAACCAAGATGCATATTGAAAACAATCAACAACTATGTGAAAGATTACTCCAAATCATTACAAGAGAAATTCACATCTAAGCAATTCTAAAGTTAGGCTTTATAATCAATAATTTACATAAGACCAAAAATAGGAATTGTCAATGTTGAATGGATTGTAGTAAGAAGATGGGTTTCCACTATGCATAATTTGGTCTCTGTCTATCTTTATACAAGTATACTCAATACATACATACATATTTAAACATGTATATATGTACATATTATGAGTAGGTACATATTCATATTATATGTATATAATATTCATGTATATATGTGTATATATGCACATATGTGTAGATATAGATAAATGCATGCGTGTATATGTAGATTGTACATATATATGCCTATATTTTATATTTATATCTATGTACATAATATATACACATAAATATATTTGTAGACATATGTTTGTGCATGTGTATATGAATATGAGCGTGCATGCGTGTGTGAGTGTGTGTAGGTATACATGTGTATATTCCTTACTCCTGGGAGGATATGAGATCTTACACATGAATACATCCTGGTTCAAAGTCACGGTAACACTATGCTCCTAAAGGGTGTTGTCACTATTTTAGGTACTATTGTACTGTGTACTCATCTACAATCCCTTCCCTCTATATTGCACCCACCATATTACTTCACTATGCTTTTCACATTTGAATATTATGTATAGACTCAGAATTGTAGCATCTGTTGGTGCATGTTCTTCTTCAAATACTGCTGCAATGGTGAGCAAAGCACTGGACCATGAAGGTACACAAAATTTCAGATGTAGAAGCACCAGTGTAGTATGTCAGCTTCTATTGCATCTGGTGGTGACTTTCTGTACACTTTTACAAATTCATGTGCCAGATTATCCTATCCTTGAGGCCATATTGACCCATATTCATGCTATACACTTTATCAAGAGCTTCTGACTCAAGCCTTTAATCTCTTCTTAAATTTAATCAGTAAGATCATAATTTTGACAACATCCACAATTCATTCCTCTCATACAGCAATTCTGCTTTTGACACACTAGGCACAAATATCCAGGAGCATGATACTCCTTCTATTATACTAAATACTCTGGCTAGAAATTTACAAATGCAACTAACAGCCACAGGGAGCTATGTGACCTGCCTTCCTTTCACAGCTATATGTTTGAATATTTCTGACTCTCATGTAAAATTTTAGAATTTTGTTGGCTTTATTTTTACACACACACACATACACACACACACACATGCACACACACACTTGTTTTGTACATAATTTTTAAAAGTAGAATGTTGGCAAAGAATTTGGAGAAATAAAAAATTGCTTTCATAGAGACAAGGAATTATCAGTTTTGTTATCATAGTAATTTAAAAATGAGACTGACCACATAGATGATTATCCTGCAGTCTACAATTTTTGATGGCAATAAGCCATACCAGGAACTAGAGTATGAGAAGAAAGATTGAAAAATGAACAGAATCCCCCCCATGCTCCAACTGCTGGTGTCTTTTCCTCTGGGATTTTCAGCTAGGTGGATAGAGGGTCAGTTGGAGTCAGGAAGATTCATCTGTCTGAATTTAAATCTAGCCTCAGACATTCACTAACTGTGTGACCCTAGGCAAATCACTTAATGCTGTTTGCTTCAGTTTCCTCATCTGTAAAATGAGCTGGAGAAGGAAATGGCAAACCATTCTAATATCTTTGCAAAGAAAATCACAAATGGGGTTACAAAGAGTTGGGCATGACTGAAAGAAAACCTGAACAACAACCTCCAATTATCTCTACCACAGCACAGTCATTTCCTTGCCCATTCTCAAACCTTACCTCAACTCTCTCCACCTCTTACTGGAGGTGGGGATCTAAGAATACTGTAGAGTCAGTCCCAACTGTCTGGGAGAATTTCATCTGGCCACTCATGACTTTCTGAGAAGCCACCCTTTTTTCAATGAAGATAAAGTCTAGGTTACTTTATAGAGACGTTAGATCCAAAGGTTCTTCTATACCTCCACTCAGCTCCTCTTTGATCCTAATTCCATTGGTGGCCTCATGAATCATTAAGTCTTTCTCTCTGTCCCAAAAGCCTTGTGTCCCAAGGTCTAATATGTTCCTTCCTTCCTTCCTTTTTTCCTTCCTTCCTTCCTTTCTTCTTTCCTTCACAAATCCTGAAACCTACTCCAGCTTCCCAAAAACTCCCTGCTTTGCATCATGAGTATTCAGAGAGCTATCTTTTCCATATCCTCCTGCCATGCATGTTTCAGCAAAGGGGTTGTGTCATATACATTATGTGAGATACAGCATAGGTTCCCAAGTGTGTCATTAAGGCATAAAGGACAAATTAATTTTTGAAATTGCATTCATATGATTTCTTTCCCCAAATGCCAACATACATTTGCAAACTTGTCAGTAGGTCTAAGGTACAACTAAAAGGGATCAGAGTCCTGGCAACTGTACTGATTTTAATTATCCCAACTTTTGGAGAAGAAAAATCAAACTGAAGGGAAGGTAAAAGGCCCCATAGGAATTTTGTTTTACTTTGACAGCAATAAAGGTTGTGCCAAGGAACAGTAGGAAAGTGCTAATTTTCTTTTAGTGACTTTTCATCTAATTATATGTTCTTATATCCTGAATTCAAGTTAATAGCATTTAACTTGTTAAAAGAAATCACAATCACAAGTTTTCTTTGAATTTCTTTAAGGTGCTTTATAGATAATTTATAAAATTCACTTCTATGTTGATGAAAATACATATAAAGAAATGTTCAATAAAATGAGACTGCAATAGGAGAAAAGAAAAGAGTCTAGAAGGAAATACAGAGTAAATGAAAGAATAGAATGAATACTGAGAAACTAATGTCATACAATGGAGCATATAAGAAAGACATTATAAGGTCATGGGAAGCAAACAGGGTGTGGGGACCAAGCAAGGAGTCAGACCCAGAAACATCCAGGTGAAAATAGAGGAAGACAAATGATGGAAGTTATAGAAGATAGTGAGTCAGAGACTTAGAAAGTTGAAGTGATTTCCCAGGGACATATTTCTATACTATTCAATAAACAATTTTTCACCATGTTCTTTGTACAATGAAATTAAGTAGAAAAGTTAGGACTGAAACTCTTCTTTTAATCCATTTAGTATTCTTTCAATTACTCTACATTGCTTCTCTCAATTTGACATATAATCTCTAAATGTATTTTTTTCTGATTTACTTCTCAAAGTATGAACACATGTAATGCCAATATTTAAAAAGACTAAAACTATCCATATGGATTGCCAATGATGGCTTCATTAATCCTCACTGATAACTTCATTTACATGTATATATGTTACCATGTGAGAAAAGTATGCTTACATTGGTTTAAGTATGGCTTATGGGAGGCATGAATAGTCATCTCTGGAATTTGATACACCCCATTTCAAGGTTTGCTACATATTTTACACCTTGAGAGGGGCAGAAGAAAGGATATTGATGGATACTTATCCTTCACTAACATTTATATGAAGAGTAAAGGTTGGAATACTACATATCTGCCCCTCCTTAAATATTTCTGGTCTATAAGTCTGATTCAAAACAAGCAAAGCTTCCCTCTTCACTAATGCTTAGTTTATACTAGATAATTTGACTCTTTGCAACCAATTGCTAATTAGGTGTAAGACAATTACAGAAAATGAATAGCTAGTAAATCCTTTTATCCAAGAATAGAGCATATGAAAATAAAAGTTATACAGCTTAGAACATATTAGAAAATACATGAGTGAAAATGTTCTTTAGATGGGAGTGAGATAAGATCTAAGCCCAACAAAATGAGGGGTCCTAATCTCACTGGGGCAGCTAAGTGGCTCTGTAAATAGACTGCTGGTCCTGGAATCTGGAAGAATCATTGTTATGAGTTCAAATCTAGCCTCAGACACTTACTAGCTGTGTGACCCTGAGTAATTCACCTGTTTCCCTCAGTTTCCTTATATGTTAAGTGAGTTAGAGAAGGAAATAGCAAGCTACACTAGTATCTTTGCCAAGAAAACCCCAAATTGGGTCACAAAAAGTTGGACACAACTGAAAAATGAGTGAACAATAACAACAAAGTCTTACCTAAGGGGAAATTTTCTCTCTGAAGTCTTTAGGAAAACAAACTAGAAAACAAGGACAGGTTGAGAAGCTGTCTTTTTTACAAAGTCTGCAGCTTCCAAAATTTTTTCATGAGTCTCCCCTGAAAATTGTTCCAACTACTCATGCCCTGCATTAAGCTCTGGCACAAATTTTACCTTTCATGGAGATCTATGGTGTCAAATCAGCATCGGTCAGTCATTTAGTCATGTCCTGTTCTTAGTGACCCCACTATAAGTTTTTCTTCTCAAAGACACTGGAATGCTTTACCATTTCCTTCTCCAATGGATTAAGGCAAACAGAGGTTAAGTCACTTACCAGCAGAGCCCAGCTAGTAAGTATCTAAGGCTGGATTTGAATTCAGGTCTTCCTGACTCTAGACCCAATGCTCTATTCACTGATAGGTACTTGTCTCTATTCAATTCAGTATGCTTTCCATCAGTTAAGGTCAAATCTACCTAATGAAACAGTATGCAAAATACCATGGGCTTGATTTAAATTTTGATCACATATTGTTGATAACATAAAGGGGAAGAATACTTTGTTTTTATTTTTTTAATAAGCTACCCACTCTTTTTTCACTTTCTAGTGACTGCCTCCCCCCAGGTGTTCTACTCCTTAAATTTATATCCAATATGACAACAAAAACAAATGAAAAGACAGGAATTTAGCACATTCATGCTCAGACACAAATTAGTGGAAGAATAACATATTAAAAATGCATGCAATTATTTTATTTCAAAAGTGACTAAAGGTCAAATGGTGGGATTCAGGAATGGAGCGACTATTTAATCAAAGAATTTGAATGGAGTAGTTAAGGACTGAGGGCTTTTCTGAAACTGTTGAAATCCTACCATATGGATAGTAATCCATTTTTGTTAAAAGTAATTAATGTCTTGAAAGAAAGAGAAAAAAAAATTCATAAAAGATAATTATTCCCTTTCTTGGAACATATATGATTCAAGGAAGCACGAATTCACAGAATCTCATTATTAAAATTGACCTCAGTGGTCACTTAGTATAACTCATACCTGAAAAACAGTCTCTTCTGAAACATAAACAAGTGGTCATCTAGCCTTTTGTTTACCAATCACCATACATTAATTAAAACCTTACTGTATACCAGGCATTGTACTAAAGCTCAGGGATATAAACAAAGGGAGAAAAATACAGTTTCTGTCCTCATGGAGCTTACATTTTAGTGGGATAGACAACATGAATGACAATTGTATATATAAGATTCATCTTGTAAATTGCAGGTAAATTCAGAGGGAAGGCACTAATAGCAGTAGAAATGGGAAAGGTGGGAAAAGCCTCTTGCAGAAGATACAGCTTAAGGGAGATGAAACACTTGTACAAAGAACATCAAGACAGCCCTTCACAATTTATTATAAAATATATGGATGAGAATAAAGTGTAAGATGATGACAAAGGAGAGAGGAACCATGTTATGATTGGTTTAAAAATGAAACAGGGGCTATATTTGATCCTTGAGTAAATAGGAAGTTCCTAGAATCTGTTGAGTTGGATACTGACATATTTAAATTTGCACTTCAGGGAGATTTCATTGTTTCGTAGCTGGAGAATGGATGGAAGTAAGAAAAGACTTGAGGCAGGGATGCCAAACATAAAACTACTGAAGTAATGAGATTCTATACCAGGGTGTGTGTATGTGTGTGTCTTGACAACAAATTGTATATGTGGTGTAATTGTGAATTAGAAATTAAAGATGAAACCAAAATTGGCTAAGAGGATACTGGAAATATTGGCAGTAATAGGGAAGTTCATAAGAGAGGAGGACTTGGAGTAGCTGGGGGTTGAGATAATATGTCTTATTTCAGATATGTTGGGATCCAGAAGCCTACATGTCATCCAGTTCGAGATGTCTATGATGAAGTTTGTGGTGTGAGACTAAAGCTCAAGGGTGAAGTTAGGATTGGATAAATAGATCTCAAAATTGTTAGCATAGATGTGATCATTGATTCCTTGGAAGCCAATAAGATCAACTGAGATAGCATCACAATATACAGAGAAGAGGTCCTATTGATACAAACCTTGGGGAATACTCATGATTAGTGGGCACGACGTGTATGAATATGGAACAAATGAGACTGGGAAGTAGTTGAACAAGTAGGAAGAGAATCAGGAGAGAACCAACTCCCCAAAATGTAGAGAGGAGAGAGTATTTAGATGGAGATATTGATAAGAAGTCTCAAAGGATGCAGAGAAGTCCAAAAATGTAAAGATTAACAAAATGACATTAAATTGGGTAATTAGAAGATCATTGTTAATTTTGGAAAGATAAGGTTCAATTGAGTGTCCTGCTGATTGCAGAGGATTTAGAATTGAGTTAGAAAAGAATAAATGAAGTAAATAATTACAGATGGATTTCTCAAGGAGCTTAGCCCATTAGAAAATGAGAGATATAAGATAATAGCTAATGAGATGACTGAAGAATTTTTGTTTTGTTTTAAGTATCACAGAGATGTTGTACATGTTTGTTGATAGCAGGGAAATGAAGAAAAAAAATATGGAGACATTGAAGATTAATGAGAGAATGGGCATGATAGATTTTGTAGCATACTGGAAAACATGGGACACCTTGGAATCAAAGGTAACTGTAGAAAACTTTGCCTTGGCAAGATGAAGGGATACTTATTCACATGAAATAGGGATTGATGAGGAGATGATAGGGGAAGATGACTAACTAATATGACATGAAAAAAAAGAAAATAAGAAGCCCACAACAAATTACTTTTTTCAGTGAAATATGAGGCAAAGTCTTCAGCTGAAAGGGTAGGAAGAGAGGAATTCAATGAGAAGCTTGAGAGGGAATGAAAAGGTTTCAGATACCTGCTGAGGTCAATTGAATAGGAAATTAATTAAGAAGGTGCTAAATGATTACCTTTCTTTAATGAGAACTTTGTTGAGATTATTTAACACAAATTTGTAATAGACTAAGTCAGCCCAGTTTCATGTTTTTCTCTGATTCTATTCAATAGCACATGAATAGAAAAGAACCCAATAGAAGTTGGGGGATTTAAGGCTGATGTTTCTGCCAGGTGTGATAGAACAAAGTAATTGAGAATGGAATGATAAGACCTCCATTTAGAGTAAACCTACTAACTTCTGAGTTTATTCTTCTTTAGAATAGCAGCAATTGTTTGAGAGAATTGTTACATCAATTTTAAAATTTTCTCTTTGTCACGTCTCCCCCATGAGTCCAAACATACCAAATCTCATACCTTTTTGAACATAACAGTCATTTCAGCACTTTCACACAACTATCGCTTCCATTAATTCAATTCTTCTTTATGCTAAACATATTTAATTACTTCAATTGATTATTGTATTATGTTACTCTAAATTATTTAGCACCCTAGTTGCCCTGTTTTGGTTGCTCTCCAGATAACCAATGTCCTTCTTAAGATAGGGTACCCAGAAGATGGTGGCTGGAAAGCAGGGACTTGCTCAAAGCTCTCCCCCAAGTCCCTCAAAACACCTGTAAAAATTGCTCTGAACAAATTCTAGAACTGCACAACCCACAAAATAGCAGAGGGAAGCAGGGCTCCAGCCCAGGACAACCTGGATGGTTGCTGGGTAAGGTCTATCACATGGAACTGGGAGTAGAATGGAGCAGAGACCAGTGTGGGCTGCACCTGGACCAGCTAGACCGGGAGACAGGCGGAACAGGCTGTAGCACCCTGAGTCAGTGAGTTGTGGCAGTTATCAGATGTCTAACCCACAAAAGCCAAAGACAACAGAGCAGGTTAGTGGGGAAAATCTTCTGGGACAGAGTGAAAGGACTTCCAGGTCTGCCACCAGCCCAGGACTGGCAGAGATGGTGCAGCTCTGAGACTGCTTCCAGAGATATAGTTGCAGTTGCTTCTGGCCTCAGGCCCACCTGGCGGGAAGAATTAAGCAGCAGATCAGAGCAGGAATGCAGAGCCTGCTTAGATCTGAGTTGTTGTCTGGGTTGGCAGTTCTTGTGGGAGGAGGAGTGCTGGTGTGGCAGAGCTTGCTGTGTAGAAATAGCTCTGTAAACAGCAGCACAGCCCCTCAAGCTTGGGACAAAGTACTCTCTACAAGCAGTCATACCCTGGCGAAAAGCTAAAAGGGTTAAGTAAGTTGGCTGGGAACATGAACAGGCAGCAAAAATGGTCTCAGATGCGGATTCAGACTTTGTAATCTTTCTTTGGTGACAAAGAAGACCAAAACATACAGCCAGAAGAAGTCAACAAAATCAAAGAGCCTACATCAAAAGTGTCCAAGAAACACATGAATTGATCTCAGGCCATGGAAGACCTCAAAAATTATTTGGAAAAGCAAGTAAGAGAAGTAGAGGAAAAATTGGGAAGAGAAATGAGAGGGATGAAAGAAAACCATGAAAAACAAGTCAATGACTTGCTAAAGGAGACCCAAAAAATACTGAAGAAAATAACACCTTAAAAATAGACTAACTCAAATGGCAAAAGACCTCCAAAAAGCCAATGAGAAGAATGCCTTGAAAGGCAGAATTAGCCAAATGGAAAAGGAGGTCTGAAAGACCACTGAAGAAAATACTACCTTCAAAATGAGATTGGAGCTAGTAGAAGCTAGTTACTTCATGAGAAATCAAGATATTATAAAACAGAACCAAAGAAATGAAAAAAAAATGGAAGACAATATAAAATATCTCATTGGAAAAACCACTGATCTGGAAAATAGATGCAAGAGAGATAATTTAAAAATTATTGGACTACATGAGAGCCATGATCAAAAAAAGAGCCTAGATATCATCTTTCAAGAAATTATCAAGGAAAACTGCACTGATATTCTAGAACCAGAGGGGAAATAGAAATTGAGAGTATCCCCTAATCGCCTCTTTCAAAAGATCCCCAAAAGAAAACTCCTAGGAATATTATCGCCAAATTCCATAGCTCCCAGAACAAGGAGAAAATACTGCCAGCAGTCAGAAAAAAATAAAAAAAACAGTAATATGGAAACACAATCAGGAAAACACAAGATCTAGCAGCTTCCACATTAAGGGAACAGAGGGCTTGGAATATGATGTTGCGGAGGTCAATGGAGGTAGGATAAAAACCCAGGTAAACTGAGCATCATGCTCCAAGGCAAAATTTGGATTTTCAACAAAATAGAGGACTTTCAAGCTTTCTCAGTGAAAAGACCAGAGCTGAATAGAAAATTTGACTTTCAAACACAAGAATCAAGAGAAGCATGAAAAGGTAAACAAGAAAGAGAAATCATAAGGGACTTCCTAAAGTTGAACTGATTTATTGACATTCCTACATGGAAAGATGATGTGTATAATTTACAAGACCTCAGTATTAGGGTAGCTGAATGGAATATTCGTGCTTACGTATATACATATATACATATTTATAATATATATACACACACATATATATACACATATATATGTACATATACATGTGTGTGTATGTGTGTATATATATATACACACACATACACACACATACACACATATGTATATATAGACAGAGGTACCAGAGTGAGTTGAATATGAAGGGATGATATCTGAAAAAAATCAAATCACATTAAGGGATGAGAGAGGAATATATTGAAAGAGGGAGAAAGGGAGAGATAGAATGGGGGTAAATTATCTCACATAAAAGTGGAAAGAAAAAGTAGTTCATTGGAAGGGAAGAGTGGGCAGGTGAGGGGGAATGAGTGAATCTTGCTCTCATTGGATTTGACTTGAGGAGGGAATAACATACACACTCAAATCGATATCTTACCCCACAGGAAAGAAGAAGGAAGGAGATAAAAAAGGGGGATGATAGAAGGGAGGGCAGATAGGGGGAGGAGGTAATCAAAAGCAAACACTTTCAAAAAGGGAGAGGGTCAAGTGAGAAAACTGAATAAAGGGGGACAGGATAGGAGGGAACAAAATATAGTTAGTCTTTCACAACATAAGTATTGTGGAAGGGTTTTGCATAATGATACACATGTGGCCTACGTGGCATTGTTTGCCTTCTTAGGGAGGTTGTGTGGGGAGGAAAGAGGGAAGACAATCTGTAACTCAAACTTATAAAAGCAAATGTTCAAAATAAAGTTGTTTTTACATGCAACTGGGAAATAAGATGTACAGGCAATGGGCCACAGAAATCTAACTTTCCCTACAAGAAACTAAGGAAAAGGGGGATG
Organism: Trichosurus vulpecula; assembly: GCF_011100635.1. Lineage (NCBI taxonomy): Eukaryota > Metazoa > Chordata > Mammalia > Diprotodontia > Phalangeridae > Trichosurus > Trichosurus vulpecula. Next base: position 341,443,966 of record NC_050573.1, read on the forward strand.
GGGGTAGTAGGATGACAGAAGTGAGGGCTGAGTGGGGGATGGGGCAATCAGGATAGATGCCATCTTGGAGTGGGGGGGAAGGTGGAAATGGGGAGAAAATTTGCAATTCAAAATCCTGTAGAAATCAATGCTGAAAACTAAAAATATTAAATTTAAAAAAAACAAAAAATTTGGGTACCCAGAATAGAATATACCATGTTAGATGCACTCTGATCAAGTCAGACTGCAGAAAGAATATCACCTCCATGCTGTTGGAAATTCCTCCTCTCTTCCTGCAGGCAAAGGACACATTAGCCTTTTTTTAGTTGCCATCTATAGTTAAATTGTATTAAAGCTAGTTATCCAAAAGAATCCAGATCTTTTTTTTCCTAGACAAAGAGTTGTTTAGCCATGTTTTCTCCACATTGGATTTGTAAAGCTCTTTTTTTTGATCCCAAAGGTAAGACCTTACAATACTCTTTATTAATTTTCATCTTCTTGTATTCAAACCAATATTTTAGTCTATTGTGATCTGCTTCTTTTTGGATCCTTACTTGGAATGATGGGAATAAACTGGCTTACAGGGAATGCAAATAAGTCCACACATACACACACATATCACACATAAATTGTAAACACACACACATCCAAAATCACATAGTACAACAGAAATAATACCTCCTATATAACCCCCTGCTATAAAAAAATAACCACCTTCTCTGAATCCATTGATATTTTGTTCAGTGCTTTCCTTTTGTACTTATCATATATATGTATATACAGGCACCCATATATGTACATGTATATTCTATTATGTTAATACATATTTATGTCATTTCTGTAAAGAAGTGTAAATTCCATGAGGGCAAGGACCATACCTCCTCAGTCATGTTTGTTTTTTTGTTATCCATTTGTTTCACTTATGTCCAACCCTTCATGACCTCATTTGTGGTTTTCTTGGCAAATATATTAGAGTGTTTTGCCCTTTCCTTCTGCAGGTCATTTTATAGATGAGGAAAGTAAAGCAAATAGGTTTAACTGACTTGCCCAGGGTTGTACACAGCTGAGAAGTGTCTGATGCCACATTTGAACTCATGAAGATGAGTTTTCTTGACTTTATACCTGGCATGCTATCACTGAGCTACCCAGCAGCCCCTCCTCAGACAGGTAGTACAGTGTAATGAATAGAGCCTTGGACTTAAAGTGAGAAAGCCCTACATTCATACCCTGGATTCAGATTTTTATTAGCTGCTTGACTTCTGGTAAGTCATGTGAAACTCTGCACCTCAGTTTCCTCATTTGTAAAATTAGAAGTTGAATATGATGACTTCTAGGTTCCATTTCCAACTACAAACCTGAAATTCTACATTCTAAACTTATATTGTTCCCAGGGCGTACAGCAATGTTCTACATACATTGTATACTTGACCAGTATCAGCTTAATAAATGATTAAATTGGTGTGACATATTTGAGGAAACTGAAATTTCATTAGAATGGAAAACCCCAGTGTGGGAATTCCCTCCCCTGATACATAGCTAAATTCATTTATGATTCATTAGATGGATAACAAGAATTTTCATGAGGCACAAGGATTGTCAAGGGTCAATCAGCTAGTAAGAGGCAGGATCTTAATCTAGATGTTCCCTAAGATCTGTATATCAAACCCCCCATCCAACAGAACATTAAAGAACAAGAGAAAAGCATCTAGTCTATGTCTCAAAAACAGGATATTTACCAATTACTTCACTAGGACAAAGATTTCTCAAAATAATCATCATAGCTAGCCTAGGCTTCCTGTGATATATTATAAGAAGAAACAAACAAAACCCTGGAAAGTCTGGGAAGGACAAGTAAGTAAAGTAACAGCTAGGACAAAAAATCTGAATTTAAATAATTTCTAGAGCTGTAGGAGCCATTCAGGTGTAGAATTATCTCCACAGTATATATTCAAGTGAGGAGTTGCAATGATGTTTACATTGTATTTCTGTTAAAAAGGTTCACAGTTTGATAAAATAAGGAGATGCATTTTTTAAATCCATCTAGAATTCTAACAAGAAAGCTTGGCACTTTCAATTTTTAGACTGTATTCATATTCCAAATGGCATAATAAAGAAAGTTGAAGGTCCAAAATTAACTAGAGAAAGTGAAAAAAAATCTAAATTTAACTGGCTTTTGTCCCAAGGGCCTAGATGCTAAGGACATTTTTGAATAGTGAGAGAGAAGTAGATGTGCTTTGTACTACAATCCCTAGTGAAATCTGTTGAGGCAAATACAGTGCCTGCTATAATAGGTAAAATAAAAGCACTTTCCAGCTTTACTAGCATAATTTATTGGCAAAGCAGAATGGGATAAATACAGCCTAGAATTTTTGCTTGAAATCTAAAATTCTCACAGGTGCCTATAACAATGCAGTTCACGTTTTCCTTTTTATGCTTCAGTAAATTATCTATTCTCTCCTTGGCTTTTTGTGACCTTCACTCAGGATGAATATATGTAAGTTCTTTTCCTAAGTGGCATGCTGTGGGAAGTGAAGGAAAACTGGACAATTCCATAAAGCTTGATAAAAATATTCTGTCTGTAGATGGACTGTCAAAATTCCCACCATTCCATTCACACTTCTTGATCCTTAATTTTATCTGCTTAGTATTGTTTCATATATCTTCTAAACTTATGAGCAATTCTCAAAGCTAAGATGCATTCTCTACAAATGATCCCAAGCTGTCTTTTTCAATAGATCTTAAATTTGAAACAATGAGTTATGCTTTCCTGCTCTTCATATTATCACAGATCACAGATGTAACTGGGTCTAAATGTCCTTCTTATTTCTACCTGTATTTTGACATCTCTAGGGCAAAATGACCTAGGCTTTTCTCCAATACATTGGATTTAGAGAGTGATAAATTTTTACCACTTGCATTTGGTGCTATGGGGTGAGCTTTTCCCTGGCCTCACATTGTTTAAACTACTCAGGCTTCTCTCACAGTGACAGTGGACTGGTGACCTTGACTTCCACCCATAGCGGAGGATTACAAACACCCTTTCACTGTGTTTCACTTTCTCTGTCATCATTATTTTACAGAGGAATCCTGCTGTTCTGTCTCTCGTGGGGAGACAAGTGCCTCATATTTCAGTTAAAAACTCTTCATTGCTTATTAATCATGAATAATCTTTAAGAAAATATATATCAAATTTAGTTCACATTTTAGGCTCAGGCTCACAAGTCTCAGTGTGGTCAGTTGAAAGCGGAGAAAAATCATGGTCTGTGGTAGCAATAGTAATAATAATAACAATAAAAACAATAATACCAATACTCCATAGTTCTCAAGGTTTGCAAAATAGCCTAAGTATATTATATCATTTTATCTTCAAAAGAACATTTTGAGGTTAGTGCTATGGTTATCATCATTTTACAGATGAGACGCTAAGAACTGCAAAGACTTTTCAGGGTCACAGAGCCAGTAAGTCTCTGTGGAAAGATTTGAACTCAGATCTTCCCAACTACACATCCAACACTCTTACACACTGCTTCATCACTCGAATTCCATGTTGCATAGTCTACATCAAATAATTTATAAAGCAAATGATGTCAAGATTCATGTGCACTTATCTTCTGAATACAATAGTAAATCTTTCAATGCTATCCTGTGAAACTAATTGTCGCCTTTAGGTAGACTGCTACTTAAAAGAACATTGACTACAAATTACTACATCATAATAGTTATTGATGCTTTCTTACTTTGACAATTTCAGCCACCAGGAAAACATGATTGTACAATATTTGGTGATAAAGCACTCAACTTACCATAATAATTTCTAGTTCTGACAATTATACTACATTGATTTCAATATGCTTAAGCAAAAGTTTGTTTATTGTTGTTTGAAAAGCATTTGAGAAACATTATTTTTCTTAGTAACCATTCAAAAAATCAATGCCGAAAGAATGTTAATAAATTCAGGCAATATATAAGATGTTCTGGTTGTTATCATCACCTCTGTACTCCAATTTTTTTTTTGCTTTTCTAATGGTCCTTTTTCTGTTAATTGCATCATTATTCTTCTAGTCACTCATGCCCCAAGACTAAAGGGTCCTTCTCCTCTTCCATCCACTGTATCTCATCTTAATCCTTTTTGGTCAGTCCCTCTGTTTCTACTGACCATATGATGTTTATCCCTTCCTAATTCTTAGTTTTAGTGAAGTCTTACCCTCCCTGTGAAGGGCTCACTAATTATTCCAGCTCATGATGATTTCTCCCTTCCCAAATTCTTTTCTTTTGCATTTGCTGTTTAAGCACCTTTAGACAATTTGCATATAGTCTCTGTTTTTTCCACTGTCTATATGGCCCAATATAATGCACTAAAATATCATTACATAATGCTGCTACACAAAGTCAAAGCCTATTGGACAAGAAATTGTTAGACAACAGATTGAATCTCAGATTTATTATGGATTTTATTCAATAAATTTCTCTACTCTACACTTTCAGATTTTCATCTATAAAATTTGGAATCTGGACTGGTGATCTGTAACACTCTAATGTTAGGTATTTCTAGAATATTGTCTTGCACATGTATCTTTTACTTTTCCAAATAAACATTAAACATTTTTAAGATGTACCATTTTTTTAGAGTACTTTAAGGTACTTCCCAAGACCTACCACAATTCGTTGGACAGAATAAGGACCCAATAAATTTCTATTGCTGGTTAATATCACTGATAATGGGATGAAAACCATAGGCAAATAGTTTTCAAAATAATACAGTTGATCTATAACAGAAATTAAAAACAAATGAGTAATTTCTAATATACATTTGAAGTGTTTTTCACAATATACTAATTTGGCTATTTACTCCCTTGTAATCTCTATTGATAGTACAGGGTTGTTACTCATCCTTCATTTTCAAAGAGGATCAATGACATCATAGTTTGATGTCTTAATTTGTGCATCAACTGGATTTAAGCGAAACAGAGCTGCAGAGTGGCATTCGTCTCACTCTCTATTTCAGAGTCATTAAAGTATAGTGGCAAGAGAAAAATCAAGACAACTAGTGCTGTCCTAGGATTCAGTGGATGATCTTGGCATCTTCAATGTCTTAAAGAAGCTCTCTTCCACCCATTCTACCAGGAGAAGTCTTCACATGAATGAGGCAGTCATCCCCCTAACTCAGTGATGGTTTTCAGGCCTGTTGTTTACCCTCAAACTGGTTTAGCCCGTCTACTGAGATCATTTATAGGGTTATGGCCATTGTTATTGCTATAGCTTCTTGGAGTCACAGTGTATGAATTGATAATATATTCATCTGGGAGTGGGAACCTGTTGAACAAAAAGTCTTTTTAAGATATTTTTGGGGGTGGAGTGAAGATGATGGAGTAAAAGCAGGGACTTGCTTGAGCTCTCCCCCAAATTCCTCCATATACCTGTAAAAATGATGCTAAACAAACTCTAGATCTACAGAGCCCAGGAAATGAAAGAGTGAAAGAAGTCTCCAGCCCAAGATGGGCTGGATGGTTGCTGGGAAAGGTCTATTGTACCATGCTAGAAGCAGAGCCCAGCCCAGAGTGGGCCATGCTTGCACAGACCAGATCAGAGCAGACCACGCAGAGCAGGCCTCTGAATCACTGAGCTGTGGCAGTTTCCAAACATCTCAACCCACAAACATCAAAGACTACTTAGTAGGTCAGCAGGAAAATTCAAAGAAGGACATGGCCTGACCCCAGCCCCAGGATGGCAGATGTGACTGCAGTGGCTACAGCAGCATCATCAGCAGCAGCAGCAGCAGCAGAGGCTGCTTCCAGAGTTCCAGGCCCACAGACAGTGGGGGGAAATCAATCCATAGTTGAAGTGCATGGATTTCTTTGCTGGAGCTGAGGCAGGATTCCTGCCTAGCAGTTCCAAGGAAGAAAAGAGTGCTTTAGGTCATTCACATACTGGAACACCTGCTAATAGAGTAGTAAATACCTCTCCTTGGATCATACCACCTCAGAAGAACTGAAAATTTACAGGTGTCTGAAATTAGCTTGGAAAACAACAGAGCAAAAACCCATAAGATTGGGACAGAGCATTCCCCATTCTGGAAGGACCTTAACAAAAGAGCTCAAAGTCAAGCAATTGGCTGGTAAAGTGAGCAGACAGCATAAAAAACTCAGGGTATAGAATCATACTTTGGTGACAAAGAAGATCAAAACATACAGCCAGGAGAAGACAACAAAGTCAAAGATCCTACACCAAAAGCATCCAAGAAAAATATGAATTAGTTGCAGGCTATGGAAGAGCTCAAAAAGGATTTGGAGAAGCAAGTAAGAGAAGTGAAGGATAAATTGGGAAAACAAATGAAAAGGATGCAAGAAAATCATGAAAAAATGAGTCAACAGCTTGCTAAAGGAAACCCAAAAATACAGAAGAAAATAAAACCTTAAAAATAGAATGACCCAAATGGCAAAAGAGGACCAAAACACTATGGAGGATAAGAATGCCTTAAAAAACATAATTGGCCAAATGGAAAAGGAGGTCCAACCCTCACTGAAGAAAATTATTCCTTAAAAACTAGAATGGAGCAAATGGAAGGTAATGACTTTATGATAAATCAAGAAATTATAAAACAGGACAAAAGAATGAAAAAAATAGAAGACATTATTAAATATCTCATTGGAAAAAAAAAAACACTGACCTGGAGAATAGATCCAGGAGAGATCATTTAAAAATTATTGGACTGTCTAAAGCCATGATCAAAACAAAAGAGCTTAGACATCGTCTTTCAAGAGATTATCAAGGAAAATTGACCCGATATTGTAGAACAAGAGGATAAAATAGAAATTGAAGGAATCCACTGATCCTTTCTTGAAAAAGATACCTAAAGTAAAACTCCTAGGAATATTGTATCCAAATTCCAGAGTTCCCAAATCATGGAGAAAATATTGGAAGCAGTTAGAAAGAAATAAGTTGAGTATTGTGGAAACACAATCAGGATAACAATAAGAACTAGCAGCTTCTACATTAATGGATCAAGGGATTGGAATACAAAATTCTGGAGGTTGAAGCAGCTAGTATTAAAACCAAGAATCAACTACCCAGGAAAACTGAGTATAATATTTCAAGGCAAAAAATATGTTTTCGATGAAATAGAAGACTTCCAAACATTTTTGATGAAAAGATCAGAACTGAACATAAATTTTGACTTTCAAATACAAGAATCAAGGGAAGCATAAAATGGTAAACAGGAATGATAAATCATAAGGGGCTAATTAAAGTTGTACTACTTACATTCCTACATGAAAAAATTATATTTGTAACTCATGAGACCTTTTTCAGTATTAGGGTAGTTGAAGGGAATATATATATACGTATATATATATATATATATATATATATTTAGATATGTATTCCACAGGGTGAGTGGAATATGAAGTTTTGATATCTTAAAAAATTAAGGGGAGAGACAGGAATATATTAGGGGTAGGAGAAAATGAGAGACAGAATTGAGTAAATTATCTCACATAAAAGTGGCAAGAAAAAGCTGTTATAAATGGAAGGAAAGAGGAGGGAGGTGAAAGGCAATGAATGAACCTTATTCTCATCCCATTTAGTTTAGGGAGGGAATAACATATATACTCAATTGGGTATCTTACCCTATAGGAAATTAAGAGGGAAGTGGATAAGGGGTGGATGATAGAAAGGAGGAGAGATTTGGGGAGGGAGTAGTCAGAAGCAAACCCTTTTCAAAAGAGACAGGGTCAAAGGAGAAAATTGAATAAGTGGGGGACAGATAGGATTGAGGGAAATATAGTTAGTCTTTCACGACATGACTATTATTGTAGTGTTTTGCATAACCTTATATGTGTAGCCTATATTGAATTGCTTGCCTTCTCAAGGATTGTAGGTGGGGAGGAAAGAAGGGAGAGAATTTAGAACACAAAGTTCTAAAAACAAATGTTAAAAACTGTTTTTATATGCAACTGGGAAATATGACATACAGGCAATGCGGTATAGAAATCTCTCTTGCCCTACAAGAAAGTAAGGGGAAAAGGGATAGGGTGGGGAGTGGGATGATAGAAGGGAGGGCAAACTGGGGAAAAGGGCAATCAGAATATATATCATCTTGGGGTAGGGGGAAAGGAGAGATGGGAAGAAAATCTGTAACTCAAAATCTTGTGGAAATGAATGTTGAAAACTAAAAAATAAATAATTTAATCTCAAAAAGATGTTTTTCTCACTTCCATATATTGCCTCTTTAAAGACCTATTAAGGGTAATCAGTCAACATATGTGTACTTGGAATGTGGCCATTTTCAACTTTGAAACAGAAACATATTCTACCAGCCTCTTCTAATTTGTGGTCTTCATATTATTTGTTCTTGGATTTAAAAGTTACTTATTATTGCTAAAATGACTGTGATTAAAGAATAGCACTGTCCATTAAAGAGATGGTATGTTTAGCTTTGTATCCTCCTCAGGCTCAAAAGAAGTAAACAACTTGGCAGGCACTAAGAATTTTTCTCTCACATGTACACAACAACTGAAGAATTTAATGATGCTGAACAAAATATATCATTTAACTCAAAAGAGCATCTGTAAGCAGGAAAATACTAAAAAAGACAGTTTTCAAAAAAAATGTGTGTTTGTGTGTTTGTGACTAAAGATATTGACAATGGATATTATTCTTAGTGTAACTCAGGTTGTCCAGGGTCAAGATGTAATGGTGGATCATCCTTGGACACCTCATTCTTCTTTTAACTGTAGGCTACACTGACAAAATTGGGAGGAGACAAAACGACATGGAGGAATATAATAGCAATGATCCTGGAATTTCTGGGCCCTTTGAAGTCCTAGTCTTTAAGGGCCCCAGCTATCCATTATCTGCAAAACCAAATCAGTCGACTTCCTTCATACTTTCCAGGACCCTGTATCCAGTAACAGATTTGATGACAATGGGCATTGGCACAGAGAAACTGGTGGGTTCCAGGTTACTGGATGTCATAAGGAATATGCCCCTATGATGTGGCTCAAAGCAGCAGCAATTCTTGGCAGATAAAAACCAAAATAGTAAGCAAAACAGATGGTTTTCCTGTGTGTGCCTATGTGTTATTAAACCTCTTTACCAGGGTACACCTTCAGCTACTCTGTTGAACTTTGAAGGAGCTGTGGAACACAGTTTGATAAACATGGAGTAGAAATAGGAAGAAATAAAGGAAAGGGAAAGAGAAAGACAATGGGAAAAGAAGGAAAAGAAAGCTAAGTGACTTTTGTTATAATCCACATTTCCCTTTGGGGACCACTGGTTCTTCTCTTTTATCTCTTCTCTGAGCCTTGATTTCCCTGTAGCACCATCATCAGGTCTGTGAAGAGGAACAATATGGAGAATGTTTTGAAGTTTGTAGGAGAATTTGTCAGTGAGATCATTAACTTCTATTCAGGGAATGAGCCACTCAGACCTATTTTGTCCTAGTAAAACTACCATAACTTTAACATTGTCATATTGTTGAAATAGAAGATTAAAGTTGATGAAGTTATAATACATATAGAGCTCATTGACTAGCAGAATATAAGATATGCTTTACTAGTCTCTTGGGCATAACTTTGAATACTTCTAAAATCTACTTTTATAGTTCTGTGGGAAAATTGTTATGAAAAACTTTCAGAAAATTAAACTGCATTCCATTGAATTGAACAAAACTCAGGGAGGTATTTTGTATGCAAAGCCAGGTGGCAAGTGAAAAGGAAGATTCACAAGCACAGGACACAAGCTTGTACCTTAAGTAACTTCTAATCTAACATAGTATGGGAATGTGAACACAGGTAAATAGGAATATATGCATTCACTTAGACAATTTACAGTTCTTGAGTTTTCAACTCTTAAGCAACATTTGTATATTCTAGCTATTTTTCAGAGTCTGATTAAGTTGTAAGAGAAAAATAATGTTTTAATTTTCTCATTATGAATCTCAAATAATTAAATCTTTGTTGAAATATCTGCGCTGAAATAATATCCAGTCATAATTTTGGACTTAAAAAGTACTAACTCACTATTAATTCCCAGTAAGGCATATGTTAAATATCATATAAGTAATGAGTATTGGTTATAAAAGATACATTTCACACTGTTCATACTTTCCCAAATGAAATTTTTAGTTACACTATTCAAGATTCTCAATAATTCAGTGATTTATTTTTCTTGCTTTTGTATATGCTTTTAATTTGAAGGGTCATTAAAAGCTTAAAAATTAAACTCATTGGCAAATAACTAATTGGATAGTTAGCCAAGAAGCTAATGGCATAAAGAAATACAATAATGAGTTAAACAAAAGACCGAGACAAGTTTGCATATTTAACAAGAAAAGGAAATATTTGACTTATTCTTATCTTCTTACTATTCACAAAAGTAAATAAATGATGAAATGATGAATAAAATAAAATAAATAAGGGATTTTATATTTCTAAATATCTTGATCATTATTTAAACATAAGACAGGTTCATTTAAACTTCCTATTTAATTTTTTATTCACAAGAATTGCCAGCAATTGATGGACATTTAGTTTATTAAAGAAATTTAGAGACTGGAATATAGAGCAGGTAAAAAAATTAAATTATGCCTATGGGAAACAATTAAGGAAATAAATATTTCAGATTGGAAAAGCTAGAGGAACAACTCAAGCATCTTCAAGTATATGTAATATCCATAAATGGAAGGTAGTCACAATATCTTGTCTATACTTACTATTAAAACAACCCTGTATTAATTACCTACTAGTTATAATTTGAAAGGAAGCCTGAGAATGAATAGTATACTGACCTCTAAGTCAGGAGAACCTAAGTGCAAATACCACTTCTGACTCAAACTGGCTGAGAAACCATGGACAAGTTATTTAACTTCTTACTGGCCCAGGCAACAACATGAGAGTAAGTTCAGAATAGCTTTGAATTTGTATTTATAAAGGCAGTTTGTCAATAGAATTTCCCTATACCAATGAAACCACAGGTTTGTAGACACAAATATAAATTATGCATAGTGTAAGAGTGATACAGAAAATACCAAAAATTTGGTACTAAAAGGGATTTTAGTTATCATTTAAAATTTTCAGTAGAGGAAATGGAACTCCACAGAACAGAAGTGACTTTTCTAAGTTTGGCATAGTTTGAGTTTTTTCATCATACCTTACTTAATGAATGTACAGAATGTAACATGTATGAAATTAGTAGAATTACTAGAAATTAGTAGAAAACTTTTTGAAATAAAAGAGTGAAAATGTGTAGTATCTCTTACCTTTTAAGTCCAGTCGTGACCTCTTTCTAATATCAACCAAAAGAATTGTCAGGGTGTGTTCAGGCAGGTAGTAACTATGCTTTGGACTCAGCAGGTAAATTGCACTATCTTATATATAATAGCTATCTGAAGAACTACATCCATCTTTATGGTACAAACAGAGGGATGACCTGCATAAAAGGCTCTACTGTATTTAATGTCTTCAAAGATTCTATTGGGAGGCAATGATGTCTGTTTCCCCTACAGGTAACTGTTTGATGGGATCTTTATAGGGACTCCCCCCAGAATTGAAATATAAGACTTCCCTCTACCTCCTCTCCACTGATTCCTGTCCATTTTTAATGATGTGGCCCAAGCCCTATCTCCTCTAGAAATCTTTTCTGATCTGCCCAACCCTCAATATTTGTTAAATTACTATAATAATCAATAGCCATCAATTCTCTCCCCCAATGACTCCCATTATAACAGTGATATGACATCCCTTATCTCAATGAGTTTACCTATCAGTAAGAGTAATAACAAACAGAGGATAGAGTACATATTTTAGTGTGATAATTCCATGGGGAATAAGTAAAAACAGTGCTGACCTCATCTGCAGTATAAGTGAGTGCTCATTAATTAATTTAATGCTTAATAAATTAAAAATTTAATTCCAATTCTGAGGTCTATGATTTTCTCTTAATCACAAAAAAACAAAGGCACTTAGAAGAGAAAAGGGCTAAGGGGAAGGTTAAGTTAAATATAAGGACTGATATTTGGATAGTGATAGTTGGCAAATATTATGCTACTTACTATTGGAAGATATAAATTCATTCTCTGGATGCATTGTCTGAAAGTATAAAATCTTCTGTATATATTGTGTAAGTAATGTGGTATATTGAATAAAGGCAAGTAGAGCCAAGTTCAAATCTAGCCAGTGACATTTTGTGGCTATGTGACCCTGGGAAATTCACTTAACACTTAAGTGCTATAGGAAATTCTCCAAGATTATAAACTACAGAGATAGAGCTTGCCTGCCTTGGCTGATGGAGTCTCCTCATTTGTAGTTCCCTCCTATAGTAAAGTCACAGGTCTATTCAGTATCCTTATCCACATCTTCTTGAATATGAAGAGAATGAACAAATTACATACTCTTAAATTCCAATCGGCACATAAGGTGCAAAACCAAGTCCAGTCTCCTGAACTGGGGGCAGGGAGCTATCAATATCAATTATGCAATGAAAGAAATGGGGTGAGTGAAGCAATTAGGACTGGACTGGCTATCACCTTATTTATAAAACATAAACTCAATTTTTAAAATAATAAAACAAACATAACATTAAATGCATCTACCTAGATTTCGCCAGCTACTAGAAAATCATTCTCTGAAAATTAAAGCAGGGAAGAGGTCTGAGTAGATAAGAGTCAGATATCTATCTTGTTACTTTGCTCCCTGGCCCATAAATGCATAAATGTTTGCTTATATCACAGCTGTACCATGTATGTTAATTTATTCCATCCTACTGTTTTGTATGACATGAAAATTTCCCATATTTCATCTAAGGAGCTTCTCTTGCTGATTGGTTCAAATTAATGTGAACAATTGTCACCCTTCTTCATTAGCTCATAAAATCCAACCCTATACACCACTTGAGGACATGGACTTGAGCACATCTATCTCATTTGAGTGACCAGTGGGGCTAAGGTGGCTGCAAAGAGTAGCATGTTATATTCTACTCTCATGATTTATGAGAAATAAACCTTTACTTCTAAACCTTTCGGTGTTCATTCTGGTGCTTCCGGTGCAAAATCCTACTGAACAAGGTTCTAAAGTTCCAATGACTTTCTACATAAAGGGCAATGAGAGAGGTGCAAACTGAACCTTATGATTGATTCCAGATATTCTTCATTATATCCATTTTTTATTCAGGCACACTTCAGACCTAGCAATATCATTGAGATATTAAACTAGAAAAGTGAGGTTTACACTTTCTTCTAATGAACTTGACATTGATAATATTTTAGTAACTGATAGGGATATACTGAAAAATCCATTAAATGTAGTAAGAGGAGCTGTTGAATGTTGAACCCTTCCTCTCTTTTGTTTCTATATTTCAACACCACCGCTATGTGAGTGATGAACAGAACACATCTTCTGGTTTTGATTTTCAACAATATAAACCCAAAATAGTTCTCATTTGTTGAGGCTACTATCAAGCAACCTTGAAGGGTAGATGAATACACCATTTAGCCATGACTCTGATGTCATAACTTTCCCTTCTTCTGTTGTATGCCAACCAACATCATAAAACAAAGCAACATATATTGGCAAAAGGAGCTGAAGATCTCCAAAGAGTAATAAATCTAATTCCAAATTTCAAAAGAAATCAGGGCACATGCACAAACAAATAAAAACAAAATTAAACACAGTATAGATATTTCCAAAGTATTTCTCCATGGACAAAGAAAAGAAACTGTAAAGCCTCATTGAAGAGAAAGACTGTGCCAAGACATATTTTTAAAAGATTGTGATGAGAATGAGAAGTCCAGCTTACTTGGATTTCAGTCATTTTTTCTTTCTGAATTAAAGCCACTGATGTTTCTTATGACAACTGTAATACCCTGTCACATGGAAACATAACTTATAAAAGATATCTTTAAAGTAATCAAAGACATACAGAAATGTTTAATAGATAACCAAAGTATTAACTGAATCTTCTACTCTGTCTTTGATATATTTATTATGAGGTGGGTAATATGTTTCATCATCAGTCCTCTGGAATGATTGGTCATTGTGATTCTCAGATTTATTTCTTCTTTCAAAGTTGTCTTTCAAATATTTTATTTGCTTTTAAAATATTGTATAAAGTGTTCTCCTGGTTGTATTCACGCCATTACAGCTCATTTCATAAAAGTTTTTTTTCTGAAACCATCACCTTCATAATTTCTTACATTCAATATTATTCCTTTACATTTATATGTTATAACTTCTTTTAGCAATTCCCTAGTTGATAAATGCCTCCTCAGATTTCCATTTCTTCCAATTCAAAAAGACCTATAAATATTTGTTTATGTCCTTAGAGTTTATATTACTTAATACTAATCCATTCTTTAATCTACCCTTCTAATTGTCCATTTTCTCTTCTCCTCTCTACCTCATCCATTTCCTCCTATTTTCCTTTTGAGTGAAATGTGTTTTTGGATCCATCTGTGTGTATGCATGTGTTTGTTCTTTCTTCCTTTAATCAATTCAGATGAAAGTCAGGTTAAAGTGTTAGTTTCTCTCCCTACCCCCTCTTCCTTGTTTGTATGACATCTGTGTACACAATCCAGTTATGAGTTTTCTTCAATCTTCCTTGCCCTCACAAGGTGCAGTGTTTTCCTCTTCCCCTCTCTATTCTTAAGATTATCAAGACATAGCAGAGGTACCTCCAGGCCTTGTGTAATTATATTCTTTCTGTGATGCCACATGATGATAGTGGTTGATGGAGGACACATCTATCACAACTTCATATGTTAATATTAGCTATTTATCCTTGTCTAGTTCTTTATAATTTTTCATTCATGTTTTATTTCTTTTGATGTTTATTCTAACTCCCGCGTATGAACTTTGAGTTTCTATAAATATCTGATCTTTTCACCAGGAATGCTTGGAATTCTACTATTTCCTTAAAGTTCCATTTTCCTCCCATACAATTATATTCAGTTTGCAGAGTAATTTTTTCTTGGCTGCAAGCCTAGATCCTTGCCTTCTGGAAGAGCATATCTTAAGCTTTTAGTTTCTTTATGATCATCACTGTTAAATTGTGGATGATCCTGTCTGTGGCACTTCTGAACTGGAAGTTTCTTTTTTCTGTCTCCTTGTAGTATTTATTCTTTGTTCTGGAAGCTCTAAACGTTGATGGGAGTTTTTGTTTTGAAATTACTTTCAGTAGATAACTAAAAGATTTTATTTCAGGGGGAGGAGCCAAGATGGCCGCTTGGAAACAAGGACTCACTTAAGCTCTCCCCCAAAACCCTCCAAACAATTGTAAAAAATGACTC